>NC_090224.1:22052500-22080000 GCF_024489055.1 Chanodichthys erythropterus
TGACTGTCTATCTGTCTGTCTGACTGTCTGTCTATCTGTCTGACTGTCTATCTGTCTGACTGTCTGTCTTTCTGACTGTCTGTCTATTTGTCTGTCTATCTGTCTGACTGTCTATCTGTCTATTTGTCTGTATATCTGTCTGACTGTCTATCTGTCTGACTGTCTGTCTATCTGTCTGACTGACTGTCTATCTGTCTGACTGTCTGTCTTTCTGACTGTCTGTCTATTTGTCTGTCTATCTGTCTGACTGTCTATCTGTCTGACTGTCTGTCTATTTGTCTGTCTATCTGTCTGACTGTCTATCTGTCTATCTGTCTGACTGTCTGTCTATCTATCTATCTATCTATCTATCTATCTATCTATCTATCTATCTATCTATCTATCTATCTATCTATCTATCTATCTATCTATCTATCTATCTATCTGTAATGAGTGTCTGTAACAGTGTGGATGTGGATTAGCAGATCCTCCAGTCCTCAAA
This sequence comes from Chanodichthys erythropterus, assembly GCF_024489055.1. Taxonomy (NCBI): domain Eukaryota; kingdom Metazoa; phylum Chordata; class Actinopteri; order Cypriniformes; family Xenocyprididae; genus Chanodichthys; species Chanodichthys erythropterus. The sequence continues at coordinate 22,052,982 of NC_090224.1, forward strand.
GCTCATTATATAAGACGAAGCCTAGTTTCTCCTTTCTGTTAAAACTAACCTTCCCCTCAAATCCAGGATTAAACCAAATCCATGTGATGCTGACACTGTGTTTATGCCATAAATAATGTGGAATAATTTAGATGTAATTTTGTTTCATGCAACTATATTTAATCTCTATTTAATCTTCTTAAAATAACATGCATAATGACACATGAATGCAAAACCTGTATTGTGCATATGGACATACATGCAGAACAGATGTAGATGAATATTAGAGATAAACGCTCAAATTCTTTTACTTACATAATCCAGTTTAGGCATAACAGAACGACATCCTCCTATTTTGTATTTAAAGAGGTTGATTATTTCTTCCGGGTGTCCTAAAGACTTGAGAATGTCCATTTTCCCACCTGTGTCTGAGTGGACGCTTTTCTTAGCAGGTGAACTGAAATTCACGCGCTACTATTTCCATTGAAACTCTACAGAGATCAGGACAGCATCACCTCCACTGCGCAGCGACAATCCCTCTCTCACACGATCGACTGACTCCTCTGGTTGGCTGAAGCGTCATGGGTTTAGAGCGCACTGGCCAATGAGCGGCGAGAGCGACTGGCGTGATGCCCCGCCCAGTATCCAGTAAGATGGACTCAAGAGCTGTGATTGGTCAGGCAAGTGATGACGTTAGGGGAATTACGAATACCGGGAAATAGAATCACCTCAGCTGCAAATACGAGGTATTAAAATAATTAAATATATCGTCTGTAAGATTAATATGTTTTAATATAATACAACCCAATTTATTATTGTGTTTAGCCTATATATTTTCCTGACTGCATGTGTTCTTATGTTAAAGTGATCGCTATTTATAATAATAATTATTTTACATATGCTTTAACAGATATATTTCTGGAACGGTATTGTTTTTCTCTTATGTTTATTCGTCATTGACAAATAAAAAATGACTAGGTCAGTTATTACTTTTTAATTGTTAAATTAATGTTTAACTTTATTACTACGTGCACATCTTTTTACGTATTTAACCCTTATAGGGTCTTTTTTAATATCGGTCTCTTTAAAATGTCTTTGTCCAAATGACATGAAACTTTGTACAGTTGTTAACACTTTCTAGATCTACAAATAAATAAAAAAATTGGAGTAATATCTTGTTTTTATGTTAGTGTAGGAAAAAAAAGTCACACTCAGGGTCTTTGGGGTGTCCAGGCAAGAAAATGTAATTTTGTAACAAAATAAATTTTTTTAAATGTAATTTTACTCTGTTTATTATTTGTTTTTACTTCTTTTTTGTGCAGTTTGTGGAGGATTTATCTTATCTTTTACATTTATATAAATTAAAAAAAAAATTTGTTGAGTAGGTTTTTATACAAAAACCTATTAAAAAAAAATACTTTTTAATTTATTTATATAAATTTAAAAGATATGATAAATCCTCCACAAACTGCACAAATGTGGAGTAAAAACATTAATTAACAGACTAAAATTACATTAAAAAAAATATATTTTTTACAAAATTACATTTTGTTGCCTGGAGACCCCAAAGACGCACAATGGTTAAAGACGTTGTTCTCGCTCTCTGTGAATAAAAACAGTTGAATTTAGAATTACAAGCATTTAATCTAATTTTCACATATGTTGTGTTTTCAAAACAACATTTAAACATGGAGTGAGTCATTTTGCATACAGTTATATACATGTAATACTATAGAATGCTACTACAAGAAAAGAATTACATATGTGAAACGCTAACACTGTTTAATCTATACTAAGAGATCAGATGCACAAGTTTGAATTGACTTTACAAGCAGTTTCCAGTTGGAAAGGAAAACTGTAACCTGGTTTTCGCTACAGAAATAAATACAGAAGTTATTTAAAATCACATGAAATTAAAGGAGCTCAGCTGCGATCATTTAAAAGGAAGTCAAATTTGCGGTGAGGGTTATTTTTTCACTGTTTAAGGAAGTGGCTTTCAGGACAGAAAGTTGATGCAACAGGTTTCAGTTTGATTCGTTAATCTTAACAACAACAACAACAACAACAACAGAAAACAGTCAAAATTATATCTTTGGAATATATATATATATATATATATATATATATATATATATATATGCTCATAGACATGATTAATAATATTCATGGCAATGAAAATAAACACTTCCCTGCAGATATGGTGTGAAGGAGAAAGATTTGTCCATTAAGATACAGCGGGAGTGCTTTGAGCTTCATTTAAATATTGTTAAGTTCTGCGCAACAAACAGAACTGCAAAAATAACTACATTTTTACATTTTCAGGAGAATATTGTTGTGTTTGCATGTGCAAAGCTTGACGCCACTGTGGGCCATCTATGAACACCATTCACATGGTTTAAAGTACATGCTACAGTCCATCTGACCCATGGTCCATCAGGCCGAGATCCTGAACATCATGTTCTTCTGATCCGCTGGGACTCGAGGGTCTTTGGTTCAGGGTTTTCTGCTACAGCTGATCTGTTGATCTGAATCCAGCACGGCGCTTGGGGTCCCTCTGTACGGTATCCCATCAGGCATCTTCTTTAATCGCTGAAGCTCATTGGTTCGTCTGGTCTCGGATGAAGTTCTGCAGAGTGACGCTTTCAGGAGGAGCATCTCGGATCTTACGCCAGAATCAGGCTGTTCCAGACGTCGCTTTTGGAGCTGGAAGATCCACTCGGAGAAAGTTTGAGAGCAGAATTTGCGCTTGGGGTTCCCATATAAGTCGGAAAGGCAGAGACCTGGATGGACAGAGGAAAGATGTTGTGTTACGGTCTCTTATTCAAACCAGTACGTTTGGAATCAAATAATTTAATAAATGAAAAAATGTAAATGAGAAGCTGATGAATAACATGGACATTTAGTTTTCTACATTAAGTTTTTAGATGAGGAAATATATGTATATATTATTACATATTTGTATTATTATTTATATGATTATATATTACTGAAATTAATGAGCTCTGCATGTAATTAAAATTAATATTTAAAATATTTATCGATGTTAAATATATATATATATATATATATATATATATATATATATATATATATATATATATATATATATATAAATAGGAACTCATAAACTGTATAATAAAGAAAATACTGAATATATGGATATATAAATATACTTATTATATTTAATATTAAAATTCATATTTATAATATTTATCAATGCAAACACACACACACACACACACATATTATATATATATATATATATATATATATATATATATATATATATATATATATATACATATATAATATTTATATATTTATAATTTTAATATTAAAATCTATCTATATATATATATATATATATATATATATATATATATATATATATATATATATATATATATATATATGTATTTTATATATACATATATATGTAAATATAGATATGTTATGATATGTTATAGATATATATAGCTCATAATGTACATGTAATTAAAATTAATATTTATTAATATTAATATTTTAATATTTATTAAACAATATATTATTTATACTAATATATATATACATATACATACATATATATATATATATATATATATATATATATATATATATAATGTAATAAATTAATAGGAACTGTAATAATAATAGCAATAATTATAAAATAGAGAAAACACTGCCTAAATATATGGATTTATATTAAATATTTATTATATTTAATATTAAAATCAATATCCATAATATTTAAAATCACTTTATGTATATATATATATATATATATATATATATATATATATATATATATATATATACACAATGCATATAATTATATAACATCATATGTATTATATATACATATATGTAAATATAGATATGTTATGAGCTGTTTTATATATATATATATATAGCTCATAATCTACATGTAATTAAAATTAATATTTAAATTAATATTTAATATTTAAAACAAATATATATATTTACACACACACACATATATATAAATATATGTGTAAAAATATGAATTTCATGTACTCTCTTAATTAAAATGAACTCAAACTCTATAATAATAGTGTGTGTGTGTGTGTGTGTGTGTGTGTGTGTGTGTGTGTGTGTGTGTGTGTGCTTTTGTTTATATTACATTTATGTTACATTGTGATGTAATATAAATGAGTTCACCAGCCACCGGTCCCCACAATGTAAATTTATTAATAAAAATACTAAATGATGTATTTGTGAGAAAATAAAGGTGTGCACAGTTTCCTGTGATGGTTAGGTTTAGGGTTAGGGGGATAGAAAGTACGGTTTGTACAGTATGAAATGCATTGCGGCCTATGGAAAGTCCCCACAATTCACAAAAACAAACGTGTGTGTGTGTGTGTGTGTTCTCTGACCGGTGTGTGTATGTTATGGTGTGTGTAGAGCGACGCTGTGTCCGGCTCCGTCTTTATGGCTCGCGGTTCATCTGTGGGACTGGAGTTCACGGCAGCGGACGCCGTCTGACCCTCAGAGGCTCCTGTCAATCACAGACAGGTCAAAGGTCAGAATCACTGGATTTTCAACAAAACATGCTTCTTCATGTAAAGCTCTCAAGATACTGAATGACTGTCTTGAGTGTCGGCGCTCACCAGGTTTGGACTTGATGCTTTTGGGTTTGCGTTTGCGGGTCTGAATTCCCTCTTTCTTCATGGCGAGAGGACGAGGAACCTGAAGAGAAGAGCAGAAGTGTGAAACGCTGCACAGAATCTGATGTTTTGTTCATTCTTTGTCTCCATCTGCTGGTTACACACATTACTACAGCCTCTCTCTCTTTCAGTTCATGTGTTCAGGTGCATGATTTTGGCACAAGAAGATGTACATTTGTATTGCCAAAGGATTAAATAAAATAATAATAGCCGTGTCTCACCCCGTGGAGTTTCATGTAGAGTCCGCAGGCGTTGCAGACCGGCTCTCCCTCTGCATTACGTCTCCAGAGGGTAGTTGTGGTCGTCTGACAGTTAGTGCAGGACAAACCAACCCGCCTGGACGCAGACTGACAGAGAGACAGACCAGTGAGAGACAGATCATGATGGTCTTCTTATCTGAATCATATCTTCATAATAAAAATAAAAACATCCCTATAATGAAAAATTTTAAATAAATATTGCAATAATAAAACAATGCAAAATAAAAAACAATTAAAACAAGTTAAATAATTAAAACAAAATATTGCAATAATAAAAAAGTGAAAAAAACACTACAAAAAGTAATGCAAAAAAGTGCTGCAAACACTGAAATAAAAAATTAAAACTTTCGTGCTGAAAACAGCACTAAAATATCGCAATAATAAAAAAATTGTGAAAAATGGGGAAAAAACACTACAAAAAAGTAATGCAAAATAAAAAATAAATGTGCTTCAAACACTGAAATAATAAAAAATAGTGCAAAATAAAAACAAATAAACATTGCAATAATAGAAAAAATAGTATAAAAAACCCTGCAAAAAAGTAATGCAAAATAAAAAATAAACTTGCTGCAAACACTGAAATATAAAATGAAAACAGCATATAAACACTCCAATAAAAATTGTACAAAATAAAAAACTGCAAAAGTAATGCAAAAATAAACTGCAATAATAAAAAATAATGCTAAATAAAAAATAAACACTATAATAATAAAACAACGCAAAAATAAAAAAACAACACTGAAATAAAAAATGAAAACATGCAATAAAAATAGTACAAAATAAAAAACACTGCAATAATAAAAAGTCATGCAAGAAATATAAACTTTCTGCAATTAAAATAATAGAAATCATGCAAAATAAAAAGTCCTGCAAACACTGAAATAATACAATTCAAACATGCTGAAAACATCATGAAATCATTGTAATAATAAAAAAATGTGCAAAAGCACTGCAAAAACAAAGAAACAAACCTGCAGCAATTACAAATAAAATTAAATATTAAAGCAAAATACAAAATGAACTGAAACTTTGAAATAATACAAAATGAAAACATGCAACATGCAATAAAAATAGTGCAAAAAAACAACACTGCAATAATAAAAAGTCATGATTTTTTTTTAAAGTTCAGTTATAATAAGTTTGTTTCAGTTGTTTCGTCTGTCAGTTTGGGGTAAAGTTCTCACATGCTTCATGATGTCATTTTACACTGTTTATTAATTATAACAGGTCGACAACATGATAAACTTGTGTTTAATGAACTGTATGTTTATTGGGCAATACTTAGATTTTACGAGAAATTTTTATTTATGAGAAATATCAGTTGTTAAAACTCACCAGTCGTCTCTGTGGTTTAATGAGCGGCCGGTTGATCCCGTTCATCTTGTGGTAGAGTCCGCAGGCGTTACACAGGTAATGACCCGTCCCGTCCCGCCGCCACAGAGGAGTGGACATCGCCCCGCAGTTCACACACTCTCGACCCTCCGCGAACTCATCGAACAGCTCTGAGGACAGACAGACAAAACTGATCAAAACACCTGCAAACGAAGAGGTCACATGACCTTTGAAACACTGATCTGAATGGCACATCTGAGACTAAAAACTGACCTTTACTGCTGTTTGCAACTTCAACTCAGTTCAGTTTATAAGTTTTTTTTGGCATTGAAGAATTATTATTATTATTATTATTATTTTTTTTTTTTTGCCAAAGCATTTGCAACATGCTGCAAACACACACACACACACACACACACACACACACACACACACACACACACACACACACACACACACACACACACACACACACACACACACACACACACAAAAAACCCTACAATATAAAATAGTAAACAGTGCAATAATACAAAATTATGAAAACACAACCCTGCAATAATATAAGAAAAATAATGTAAACAGCAATAACAAATATTAATGCAAAATAACATAAAAACTTAAATAATAATATTAATATATAATAGCTATAAAATATTAAATTATTAAAATATGATAATATATAAATAATATAAAAATAATGCAAAATAAACACTGCAATAGTAAAAAAAACTATAGAGAATAATTCTAAATAAAAAAACAAACATGCTGCAAAAACTGAAAAGACAGCAATAATAAAAGTAGTGCAAAATAAAAATAAACAATAATATACAAGTGAAAAAATATAATTTATCATGACAATAATGAGTAATTTTAAATTATGAAAGGACTTATAGAAATAATGCAAAATAAAAATAAACACTGCAGTAATAAAAAAGGTGAGAAAATATATTTAATCATGGCAATAATAAATAATCATTTTAAATAAAAACAGTGAAAAGACTTGTAAAAAATAAAAATAAACACTGCAATAATAAAAAAATGAAAACATAAGTAATGACTCAATAATAAAGAATAATTTCTAAATACTGCAAACACTGAAAAGGCTTACAACAATAATGTAAAATAAAAAATATAAACACTGCAATAATAAAAAAAGTATATAAAAATAGAATCTCTGCAATAATAAAGATTAATTCTAAATTAAAAGTAAACTTGCTGCAAATACTGAATAGCCTGCAATAATAAAAAATAGTGCAAAATAAAAATAAATACTGCAATAAAGAACAATAAAAATGAGCAAAAAGCACTGCAATAATAACAATTAATGCAAAAAAATAAATAAATAATCGTGCTAATATAATAATAATACATAACAAAAAACCCCGAATAATACAAAGTGCAAAATTAAAAAATAAACACTACAAAAACAAAATAAAACAAAAAAAAAATGCTCCAAAATAAAATAAAACTATAAATGTTTCACATCAAAGATTAATTTTTAAACGATATTTCTCATAACAAAAGCCTAGCTGCTTTCTGAATGAGTTTTCTGATCAGCAGGAGGCGCTGTTGCTCATGTGAGACAGAGGTGTCCACACACACACACACACACACACACACACACACACACAGAGCTAATCTTTATAAATGGAAACAGAGCTCATATATCAGACAGGAGGCCCCTGAGGGGCCCTTAACTACAACACTGAGCGATGGATCAATGTGGACAAATGAGAGACACAGAAAATCATTCATCTCTCTCAGTAAACCGATCTTGAGGCTTTCAAACACCTTTAACGAGCTGTTCGCTTTAGTGGAGCAGAAGTTACTGTCAGATTCACTCAGAGTCATAAACCATAAACCCGTTCTGATGCAAAACACTATTACAAACGAATACACCCTAAAAAAAACATGGGTTATTTCTTCTGTGCAAGTCCTGGGTTGAGCCGTTATTTTTCAGTGTTTGGGTAGTTTTTGTGTTACACAGATCCTGGGTCAGATGAAATAACCCAGGTGTTGAGTTAATCATCGTGGGGTTCTTCAGGAGAGAGCAGTGCAGTTCCGTCAAACTGATGCATGCCTTTGATAAAATACAAGTTTGTGTACGTTTTATTTTATCTAAAAAATCATTATTGTTCTGTATATTGTTGAATTTTATGCAAAGCAACATTCAGGGGCGCGATGTGAGTCACCTAAACGAGTGTCAAGCAAACGCCTGATGCCTTGAATACAATTTTATGATTTTATTCCAAAAGATACAGAACATAAATACTTATGATGTTAAAATATGTTCTCAGAACTGTACACTGATTATTTATGGACAGGTTTTGGAGTCAGTCACAGCTTTTTTCTGCTACGAGTGAAACTCAGGCGGCGGTCTGAAGTTATCAGTTCCCCCGCCGAACGTGAGTCATCTCCGGCACGAGATCCAGCGCCGTTACGGTGGAAACAGGACAACGGAGACTGGTCCATTACACTTGAATTACATCTAAATGTTTAATTTTTGCTTCTAATATTTGTTAAACGAGCTTAAATGTAGGCAATATGTATTAAAAACGATATAAAATATGCTATACTATAAAATATGATCGGAAATAAAGGAATTATCATGCAAACCAGAGGTTTTTTGGAGTATTTTAAAAAAGTTTAGAGGATTTAAGTTAATCCATAAACATTAATTCATGTATTAAGTGAAAAAATAAAAAAATCAGTCAGCATTTGTCGGCTACGAGTGAAACGCAGGCGGCGGTCTGAAGTTATCAGTTCCCCCGCTGAACGCGAGTCATCTCCGGCACGAGATCCAACTCCGTTACGGTGGAAACAGGACAACGGAGACTGGTCCATTACACTTTAATTACTTCTAATATTTGTTAAACGAGCTTAAATGTAGAAAATATGTATATGAAATAAGCAAAACTATAAAATATGATCGAAAATAAATGACCAATTAGTATGAATTTCTACAACGTCACGCACAATTTTTCTACACTGAGCTTTGCTGTAGCTCAGTGGTTAGAGCGTGGCACTAGCAATGCCAAGGTCATGGGTTCGATCCCAGGGATTGCACATACTCAGATACAAATGTACAGTATAATGCAATGTAAGTCGCTTTGGATAAAAGCGTCTGCCAAATGCATAAATGTAAATGTAAACCCCAGTGATGGGTTGGTTTAGGGGCGGAGTTAAGGGTTGGTCGTTCGTACGAATTCATACGAATTTAGCAAATTGTAAAATGATTTAGCAAACCCTGATTTATAGGAGTGAGGTCGCATGAATGAGCCACATTGTAAAATAAGTAGGAATTGCCATGAGATCATGTTGGAATTATTAAACCAGAGGTTTTGTGGAGTATTTAAATATTTTTTAAAGGATTTAAGTTAATCTGTAAACATTCATTAATGTATGAAGTAAAAAAAGCTCGTATTATAGTAAAAATGAAATAATTACCCAATAAATAAATACTCAATTTGTTGGGTAAAACGAACCCATCAGGTGCTCCTATATTTACCCAGCTCTTGGGTTGAAAACAAACCAAACTGGGATGTTTTTAAACCAGCGTTTTTTGAGATATTAAAAGACTTAGAAGAGACACACTGTGGCCTTTATTCAAGGCTGTAACCTTGAGATTCAAACCCACACGAACAAAAGACTGTCAAACACAAATCATTCACTCAACTGGCAAATAACGAGTTGTTTCGGACAATCACTTCAGAGGTCAAACACTCATTTATCATGCACAGTTTTGAGAAATGGTCCTTTATGGGAATTTTACACGTTCTTGGTTCGTTAATGCAGAACTTTTAACATCCATAAAATCTTTTCAAAAACTACAAAATGTTCTTTGTGGAAGCAGTTCTGCTTTCAGAAGCTTTAGTTTTAAGAGAGTAAATATGCAGCAAAATGCTTTTTATCTCTGACAAATATATAATCACAATAATACCTGCAAAAGCCGGTCAATATCATCAATAAATATGCTTTTGCGTCTCATATTTTTTTCCAGCAGCATGTCCGTATTAAAGTCCATCTCTGGGTTCATTTACGACAGACTATTAATAGCACGTGTTCATGTTCAAAGGTCACATTTATTCATATCAGCTATTAAGTTTAATGAAAAATCAGCTATTTTATTTCTCAAGCAAACATCATTTATCTCGCACACAGAATTGTGATTATGTCTCACTCTGAACGCCACAATATAACAATAAAATGAAAGAAATGATCAGTAATCAAATCTTGATCAATGAGTTTGTAGTAATTAATATAAATGAAATCGCGCGTGGCACAGCTGACCAAATCATTTAGACATTACAACATGATCTATTCAAATATGTGTGCAATAACTGCAGATTTGTTTTCACTTTCACTCTGTTTTTTCAAGTTTAATTAATTTCGATAGACTTGAAGAATGAATTAGAATATTCTTAATAACGATTCATCCTTTAAAGGTATTATGTAGAAAAAAATACCTTTATTCTTTTTTATTTTAAAATAATTCGTTTTTTAGTTTTTTTTTAATTCCGGTAATATACTATTTTTTTTTTTTTTTTTTTTTGCGGCGCGCGCACTTCATTTATCAGAATAAATAAAAGTTATTAAGAGTGTTTGATGATAATAATATAATTTTTATAAAACTAATTAATCGTAGTTACTCTTACCAATAAAATAATTTAAATGACACTCTCAAGTAATTGTTATCATATAAAATAAATGCCATATGAAACAATATTATACAACTATAAAATAAACAGTGGTAATATATATTGATTAATAATTTAGGGATTTTTTTTATTTGTATTTTTTTACAGTCAAACTCAAACAATATTTAACTATTTCACGTATTAAAAATAAAACTTGTTTTACATGTGCATTATAATAATCATATTATGTCTTCAGTAAAACGTAAAGGATCTTCTGAGACATTCATTTTTATTTTCTCAGTATATCGTGTCTCATATAAAAGCACTTTCACATCAACCTAAAATAAGCCTAGAAAATCACATTTTTGTCGTAATTGTTCACATAAAAGAATATATTTGAAAACAGACTTATTTGTCGAATTTAAAGTTTGTTTTGAAAACCCGACATATTATTAAGAAGACATGGCAAGAAACAAGCAAAATTATATTTACACAGGTATTAAACATTTGTCATTTATTATAATTATTAATTTATCTATCTATCTATAAATCGTGTGTTGCACGTGTAAGTTCTCATAATTAAAACATCTCGTGTCTCTCTGATAAACGTTCATCTGTGACTAACTTCATTATAAAGTAGCCTATATGAAAAATTAATATGGATTTTATAAAATTAAGACGATACAGAAAGTTTTTTCAAATCTATTGCAAACCTGTTTAAAATCATCATAATAAAAAGCCTATCCATTAATGCATTCAATATAACATCAAAATCAACTATTTTGTCCAAATCAAATCTGATTACATTAGATACACTAAAGTGACAGCTACACATGTTCACTTTGTATTAAAATTATATGTAGCCTACGTAAGTTTAATATCCTCGACATTTTATGCAATGCATATTCATTATGAGTAACTGTATATTACGATTAGTTGAAGAAATACTGAAACAAAACCCTACTTTTTCTCAGCTAACATGAGGCCCAAATGATCAACTGGTTTATTAAGGCCCAAACTGAATTCAAATTTCAGACAAAACAGACTTCATTAATCATTAATCATTACTTTAATTTTAATCATAACAATGAGTCAGTTTAAGCTTTGCTAAATTCTCATTTAAACATTGTGATGTTCTCATGACAAATAAAAATTGGTGTAGAAATTGCTACTAAATTTCACGGCCAACATATTGAATTAAACGTGATTCTTTTTAAGTAGAAAGTTTTTTTCTTGTACTGCATAACTTCGATTTTCTTTGCTGTGCACGTAAAAAAAAAAAAAAAAAAACTAACAAACATTTTCTGTTGAATTTTAAAATCTCAAATACTCTTTTTCATCTTAAAGTTTATGTGATATTTACACATAATTCTCACCTAAATTCGGGTGTCTCGCGGCACCGGCCGGTCCTCCGGTCTGGAGGCTGTGCAGCACGGAACTGTCGAAGTGCGACGCCGCCCATGAGCCTCCGATGTTCGGGCTGACATAGGCCGGGTACCCGCTGTGATAGGTGCCGCTCAGACCCCGGGACCCGTAGTGCTCCCGCCCGCCAGTGGAGATGTTCAGCGGGCTCGTGTAGGTCGCGGTCTCCCGGGCTGTCGCGACCCCGGAGCTTAACGGCGGGCTCGTGGAGAAAGTGAACCTGGACACCGGAGAATGATGGTGCCCGCCGGTGGAGTTGTAAGAGGCGACCGTGTCCGCGCCCGGCTGCGTCCATCCCGAGTGTCCGGACACGGGGCTGCTCTGCTGCGGCGTCTGGAGGTACGGCAGCGCCGGGATCATCGGGGTGACCCGGGTGGGTGTCACGTACACCGCTGAAGCGGCCGCAGACGCGGCGTTATGGAGGAAACCGGGCTCGTAAGACGCGGGTCCGTGGTTTGTGGTCATCGTTACACCTTGATACATGTCCACAGGTGATCGTCCGCCCCGATTATTCCACTCGTGCGTGTCGGGTGTGAGTACCGGAGCATCGGCGCTGACCTCTACGCTACCCTGCGCTGGCCGAGAGCATTTTCTGCTTCACCTCGCTTCACAGAAGACAGGATGGGATGATGAGGGTGGAAAGTCTCACTGAAGTCTCTCCCAGCACTCCTCCCCGTCTCTCTCCGCCTCCATTAAGCGCATCTCATTCCTCTTCAGTTCACTCACCTTGTAAAATATTCGGGCATATTCCGATAATGTCTGCGTCATGCATGTAAATAAACAACACTATATTTTATAGATTCGAATCTAAAAGCATTATGATTAATAAAATAACAGTTCATGTTGTGTAGGCCCATGTCAAAATATATCCGCGCATGTGCATAATAATTAATTCTGCGATTGCACTTTCAAAAATTAACATTTCATTTCCAAGTTCCAAAAAAGAATTCATTACTTTAAAAGTATCTGTTTCCTTAAAGAACCCCGAAACCAAAAACACGGAGGAACTAAATTAACTCACGCTGAACTTTACTGAAATGCAAAAACATTAAACCATCATATTCGTGAAAATCGGAGTCAAACCGGAGTCAATGTGGAGACAGAATTATCTTTCATAAAAAAGTTTGTATCTGTGTTTTATAATAGGCCTTTTGTATGTTTGCTAATGGCACTTGAGACTGACAATAAAGTTGAACTGAACTGAAAAGGCTATATCGTCTGATTTAAAGATTAATCTCGATGGAGACCCTCGATAAAAGATTTGATTAAATAACTTAAATATCGCGTGACAAATGAGTAGTTTAGCTGGAAAGTGTTTTAGATTTTTCCGAATTATTTGGCTGAGTAGCCTATAGACTACAAGAATATTGAAATACCTGTAGGCTAAGTAATTATTTTATCATAATATCATTTTCTAAGAAATGCATGAGCCCAAACCGATATTAAATTATAATACGCTAAACAATTTTGGGTTATTTTTTTCTATGCAAGTCCTGGGCTGAGCCTTTTTTTTGGGGTTATTTTTGGATGTTTGAGTAGTTTTTGTGTTATCCAGATCCTGGGTCAGACGTCATAACTCAGGTGTTGAGTTATTTATCGGCTTTTAGCGCCCCCTTCAGGAGAGAGCAGTGCAGCTCCGTCAAATTGGTGCATGTCTTCGGTAAAATACAGGTTTGTGTATGTTAAATAAATTAATTAATTAATTGTTGTTCTGTTTATCGTTTAATTTTATGCATAGCAACATACAGGGGCGCGATTGTGAGTCACCTAAACGAGTGTCGCGTCGGTTTTTTTGCGTGAAGGAAACGCCTGATGCTTGCATAAAATTTTATTATTTTATTCCAAAAGATACAGAATATAAATAGTTAGGATGTTAAAATATGTTCTCAGAATTACACTGATTATTTATGGACAGGTTATGGAGTCAGTCACAGCATTTTTCGGCTACGAGTGAAACGAAGGCGGCGGTCTGAAGTTATCAGTTCCCCCACCGAACGCGACTCATCTCCGGCACGAGATCCAGCGCTGTTCCGGTGGAAACAGGACAACAGAGACTGGTACACTTGAATTACTTCTAAATGTTTAATACTTCTAATATTTGTTAAATGAGCTTAAATGTAGGCAATATGCATTAAAAAACGATATAAAATATGCTATACTATAAAATATGATCGAAAATAAAGTAATTATCATGCAAACCAGAGGTTGTGTGGAGTTTTTTTTTTTTTTTTTTTTTTAAGTTTAGAGGATTTAATTTAATCCATAAACATTAATTCATGTATGAAGTAAAACAAACAAAAAACAATCACATAATTTTTCGGCTACGAGTGAAACTCAGGCGGCGGTCTGAAGTTCCCCCGCCGAACGCGAGTCATCTCCGGCGAGATCCAGCGCCGTTACGGTGGAAACAGGACAACAGAGACTGGTCCATTACATGTGAATTACTTCTATATGTTTAATTTTTACTTCTAATATTTGTTAAACGAACTTAAATGTAGGCAATATGTATTAAAAAAACATATAAAATATGCTATACTGTAAAATATAATCAAAATAGAGTAATTATCATGCAAACCAGTGGTTGTTTGGAATTTTTTTTTTTTTAAAGTTGAGGGGATTTAAGATAATCTGTAAACATTAATTCATGTATGAAGTTAAAAGAAGTAAAAATGAATCAAATTATGCTGGGTAAAATTAACCCATCCAGCCCTTGTTTTTCTTATAGGCCTACTTATTTATTTTATTATTATTATTAGCCTATTATTATTGTCAGAGACAATTTTATATTGCAATAATTTGCAAATAATATTTAAAATATTCGATCTCTCTATGTATTAATTTTGCATTTATTTTTTATAATATTTATCAGTTCAGGAAGAGTGACGGATATGATTGATGTCTCGCGCATCACTGACGTCACTCGCGTCCGCAGCTCGTGATTGTCGGAAGTCTCAAGAAGTCTCGCCGCTGTTGTTTTCAGTGACACATTTTTAACTGTCATATTCGCTGCTAGTTATACACACACTGGAGTGTGTCCATTTCCTGAGTTTTACAATTATGTGTCTCAATATGTGCCTTCCGCGTCAATATCCAGGACAAGTTTAATGTTGTGTTATTTCCTTTTTAAAAACTCGCATTTACACATAAAGCCCAACTTTGTTTTTTGGTCAGATTTCATCATCAGAGGTCAGATGTTTTTGGTGCACTGCAAAATCTCATTCTAAATTGACTTTTTTTTATAAAAACATCTAAGTGCAAAACAATTAAGACTGGGAAACTTAATTTATTTGAAGAATTTTCAGATATTTTTAGTGGAAAATGAGGTAAAGACACTGATTTGGATTTTTGCATTGTAGATAATGGTCTCTCTCTCTCTCTCTCTCTCTCTCTCTCTCTCTCTCTCTCTCTCTCTCTCTCTCTCTCTCTCTCTCTCTCACACACACACACACACACACAGTATCAGTATCAGTATCACAGAGGATATTTTTGATAGTGAGTCCAAACCAAACCCTACTGTGATCAGGGCAGGATACAGTTTAAGCTAAGCAGGTTCTGGAATACTTGGAAGATCAGCAGATCTCCTCCATATCACTTTCCGTTTCCTCACCGGCTCCGTCTCCATCCTCATGGCACTGGACTAATGCGGGCCAGCGGCTCTGTCAGACTCCATAGGATCCTAATCACATGTCTGATAAACGGGTCCCTGCCTGGTCTACGGGTGAAAATCCTCTGCTCCTCGACAATAAAATCATCATATTGAAAAGCTTTGAGATGCTTTCATGGTAAATGACATATTTGGATCTGTAATATGATGTTAATGTCTTCATGTACTGCTGATGAATGACATCAATAAAGCAGAACCCTTGAGAATTTGCATCATCTGCAGAAACGATACAATTTAAATCAATTTACCAAAGAAGATTATTGTGAAATGAAACAGAATTTGTTCAGAGGTGTATAATTTTATGTCTGTCAGACTCTGTAGTGCATTTACACATGAGGGTGGTTTGTGCATGTAACAAGCACAATGCTAGGGTGTTGTGGGTTGTTGCTAGGGTGTTGCTATGCAATAGTCATTTTTAATGTGTTGCTATACAGTTGTAGGGTGTTGTGTGAATCAAGGCATTACTAATATGTTGTGAAATGCTTTTAGTGTGCAGCAATGTGGTTGCCATAACATTCGGGTGGTTGCCAGGGTGTTGCTAAGGAGTTGCAAAGATTTTCTGATTTGTTTTTTATGTGTTGCTACACTATGCAGCTGTTAAAGTGTTCTGAATGGCTTTTAGTTTGCTGCTATGCTGTTGCACTAGTATTTAGATGGTTGACAGGGTGTTGCTATGCAGTTGCTAAGATGTTCAGAGTCATTTTTGCTGCTATGCAGTTTCTATGGTGTTGTGAAAGTCAAGGCGTTGCTGAAGTGTTCTAAATGGCTTTTTAGTGTGCTGCTGTATGGTTGTCATAGTATTGGGGTGGTTGCCAGGGTGTTGCAATGCAGCAGCTAAAATGTTCTGAGTCATTTTTAATGTGTTGCTAAGCAGTTTCTAGGGTGTTGTGGGAGTCAAGGCATTGCTATGCATTTGCTAAATTGTTCTGAGTGTTTTTATTATGTTGCCATAGTATTTGGGTGGTTGCCAGGGTGTTGCTATGCAGCAGCTAAAATGTTCTGAGTCATTTTTAACGTGTTGCTATGCAGTTGCTAAATGTCCAGAGTCATTTTTACTGTGTTGTTATGCAGTTTTTAGGGTATTGTGGGAGTGAAGGCATTACTATGCACTTGCCAATGTGTTCTGAATTACTTTTAGTTTGCTGCTATGCTGTTGTATTCAGGTGGTTGCCAGGGTGTTGCTATGCAGTTGCTAAGATGTTCAGAGTCATTTTTGCTGCTATGCAGTTTCTACAGAGTTGTGGGAGTCAAGGCATTGCTATGCAT
Source organism: Chanodichthys erythropterus (assembly GCF_024489055.1). NCBI lineage: Eukaryota > Metazoa > Chordata > Actinopteri > Cypriniformes > Xenocyprididae > Chanodichthys > Chanodichthys erythropterus. The sequence goes on from NC_090224.1 coordinate 22,070,233, forward strand.
TTGCTAAAGTGTTCAGAATGGCTTTTAGCGTGCTGCTATGTGGTTGCCATAGTATTTGGGTGGTTGCCAGGGTGTTGCTATGCAGCAGCTAAAATGTTCTGAGTCATTTTTAATGTGTTGCTATGCAGTTTCTACAGAGTTGTGGGAGTCAAGGCATTGCTATGCATTTGCTAAAGTGTTCAGAATGACTTTTAGCGTGCTGCTATGTGGTTGCAATAGTATTTGGGTGGTTGCCAGGGTGTTGCTATGCAGTTGCTAAAATGTTCTGAGTCATTTTTAATGTGTTGCTATGCAGTTTCTACAGAGTTGTGGGAGTCAAGGCATTGCTATGCATTTGCTAAAGTGTTCAGAATGACTTTTAGCGTGCTGTTATGTGGTTGCCATAGTATTTGGGTGGTTGCCAGGGTGTTGCTATGCAGTTGCTAAAATGTTCTGAGTCATTTTTAATGTGTTGCTATGCAGTTTCTACAGAGTTGTGGGAGTCAAGGCATTGCTATGCATTTGCTAAAGTGTTCAGAATGACTTTTAGCGTGCTGTTATGTGGTTGCCATAGTATTTGGGTGGTTGCCAGGGTGTTGCTATGCAGTTGCTAAAATGTTCTGAGTCATTTTTAATGTGTTGCTATGCAGTTTCTACAGTATTGTGGGAGTCAAGTTATTGCTATGCATCTGTTAATGGTTTCAGAGTGTTTTTATACTGTTGCCAGTGTGTTCTGGGTGGTTTCTGACTAGTAGTAACAGCACATTCTCCTCAACAAGACAAAATATGAGGAATCATTCATGTATGGAGCACAAATGCTTCAGGATGACGCACTCACTCAACTTTAACACTTAGTGTTGGATGTTTGATCACGTCACTGTGAGCACTAGTACTAGTGATAATTGATTTAGAAAACACCATTAATAAAAAAAGTGTTTATGGTCATCGTCACCGAAGGATTTCTTGTCACATATGCTTTTTATTTCAATCTTTCTTTCTTTTTTTCCCCCCTAGAATGATGTCTGTAAGTGTGTGTGTGTGTTTGTGTGAGGTATGTGTGAATTATCTGAACGTTCAGCTCAGAAGCGCCTGTATAATTCGTTCGGGGCCAGACCACTGTCAGAGTGAGTATGAACGAGGTGTTTGGTGACGAAGACGAGAGCAGATAGAGGGAGAGACGAGGAGAAACGATAGAGAGTAGAGATGAGATTGTGTTGTTCAGAAGGCCAATGGGGAGGAGTATGTGTTTGTTGGAGAACTGAACGTGTTTCAAGAAGGAAAATCAAGATGGTGGAATGTGATGGCTTGAGGTGAGCTAATAAATATCACCATCATGTGCTGACCTAGAGTCCTGACTTTGACGCAAGTATGCAAATGCAGATGCAAACTGTGTGTTGCATTTATTTTTATGCATTAGGCAGACACTTTTATCAAGAGTTTTACATTTTATTAAGTTCATGCATGCTTTCCTTGCATTCTTATAGACCTGGGTTTCCTTTAATGCAATAAATATGTAGTCTGTTTAACTTGACCTAACTTTGAGGATTTTATGAAAATGTATGCATACACTTATCTAAAGCGACTTGCATTGCATTCAAGCTAAGTTCATGCATGCATTCATCTTAACCGGGGTGCTATAAATATGTCAATGTATTTAACTTCAAGTATTTTGCAGTGTATTTCCATTTTGACACATTTTACAATGCAACTGCACATGATATCGAGCCTTTATAATCACATACTTAAGTATGTTTGGCCCAAAGGCATCACTGATGCACTGCTGACATGAAGGCAACAATATGATGCATTATCATGTGTTGATTTACCCCGCTCTCTGATGGATGCATGTCCTCGTGTGGCTCTGTGAAGACTCTTGGGCTCAGGAGGGGGTCGGCGGCCCCACATGGCCTCTCTTCCTCTGGGTCAGAGCGCAGCCAGACCCCCTGTCTCCAGGAAGAGCATTTCAAAAGAGCATCCATCGGAGGATCAGACGGAAAACACTGACAGAACGAGACCTGGACACAGAGGACAAAACCTGAGAAATGAGGAAGCAGCTCAAAACGAGTGACACACAAACACGCGCTCACAAACAGACTGAAAAATGTGTTTGAATGATGATAACCCAAAGGAACCTGTAAGGTTGCTCTTTCATTCCCACTTACGTGGTTCATTAAAGCTGCTTCTCCTAAAATACCTGAGGAGATAAATGTGAGTTTAGAGTTGAATGTGACAGCAGCTCAGATCATTTGCTGTCTAGGAGAAGATGAAAGAGATTTTTCCTTTCCTCTGGGAGTGTGTGTGAATCTAAACATAAGGATTCTTTTTCTGAGCATTCTTTTTTTTGCAAAACAATGCTAGGGTGCTATGGATGGTTGCCAGGGTGTTGCTGATATGTTCGTATTGGCATCTACTGTGATGCTATGCAGTTGCTAGGTAGGTTCTAGGGCATTGCTATATCGTTGCCGGGGTGTTGCTATGCAGGTACTAATGTGATCTGAATGTTTTTTAATGTGCTGCTTTGCAGTTGCCAGGGTGGTGCTATGTTGTTGCTGATGTGTTCTGAATGGCATAACGTGTTGCTATGTGGTTGCTATGGTGTTCTGTGTAGTTTAAAAAATGTTGCTATATGGTTGATAGATAGGGTGTTGCTATGTGGTTGCTATGAAGCAGATATGTTTGTCTGCTGCTGAGTTGCTATGCAGATGCTATGGTGTTCAACGTAGGTTCTAGGGCATTGTTATATGGTTACCAAGGTGTTGCTATGCTATTACTATGCTATGTTGCTACATTTTCAGGCAAAAAGTAATATTAAGTGTAAGTCTTAAAGATCTGAGATAAATCCCACCTTGTGCTGAAGATCTCTTCAGATGCAGCAGACATGATACACCAGCTATAGGCGGTTGCCAGGGTGTTGCTATGTGGTCGCTAAGGTGTTCTGAGAAGTTTTTAGTGTGCTGCTATGCAATTGCAAGGGTGTTCTGGGGAGTTGCCAGGGTGTTGCTATGTGATAGCTGATGTGTTCCAACTGGTATTTACTGTGTTGCTATGCAGTTGCTATGGTGTTCTCGGTAGGTTCTAGGGCATTGCTATATGGTTACTAGGGTGTTGCTATGCAGGTACTTTTTCAGGCAAAAAGTAATCTTAAGTGTAAGTCTTACAGATCTCAAAGAAATCCCAATTCGTGCTGAAGATCTCTTCAGATGCAGCAGACATGTTTGGTTGCCAGCAATAGGTGGTTGCCAGGGTGTTGCCATGTGGTTGCTAAGGTGTTCTGAGAGGTTTTTAGTGTGCTGCTATGCAGTTGCCAGGTTGTTGCTATGTGATAACTGATGTGTTCCAACTGGCATTTACTGTGTTGCTATGCAGTTGCTATGGTGTTCTCGGTAGGTTCTAGGGCATTGATATATGGTTACCAGGGTGTTGCTACGCAGGCACTTTTTCAGGCAAAAAGTAATCTAAAGTGTAAGTCTTAAAGATCTCAAATAAATCCCATCTCGTGCTGAAGATCTCTTCAGATGCAGCAAACATGTTTTACTGCCAGCTATGGGCGGTTGCCAGGGTGTTGCTATGTGATTGCTGATGTGTTCCGATTGGCATATACCATGTTGCTATGGTGTTTTAGGAACACCCTAGGGCATTGCTATATGGTTACTAGGGTGTTGCTATGCAGGTACTTTTTTAGGCAAAAAGTAATCTTAAGTATGCCTTAAAGATCTCAAATAAATCCCACCTTGCGCTGAAGATGCAGCAGACATGTTTGACCTTTGTTTGTTTGTCAGCATCTTGCGCTGATATGTGTGTATGTGATGAAATTAAAAGCAATCAATGCTCAATGCTGTCTGACCATCTCGTATGACCATACGTTCTCTGCTCTTATCTGGACAGCGTGTTATCTCTCTGACCCAATCGTCTCAGAATCAAGCCGACAGAGGCCCGCGTGAGTGTCTATAGACAGAGCCGCTCGAGTGTGAGTGTGTTTGATCACTGCTATCACATGTGTGTGTGTTTGCAGAGCTGCTCTGATCACCTCATCACATCTACAAGTGTGACAGGATTGGAGAGGATTATCTGATTACAATCACATGGGATCTCTTAAATATCTCAAGTGTTTCTCCTACACAGAAATGAGATTTTTGCATTCTCAGTATGAACTCAATTATTTCTTATCAACATCTAAACAAGTCTTTTTTTTTAATTTATCTAGAGGAATTATGGGCAAACAACCAAAGCATAACTCTATTATGTCCCCTGAGCTATGAAAGAGCAATAAATCCTGTGTATGTGTGTTGTCAGAAGAGTTACGATGTGTGTAATAGGTTTAAGGGATGGTGTGTAGAGGCTCCGGTGTGTTTGTGTTGTTTTAGAGTGTTTGTAGATCTTAGTTTTTAATCACAAGAACACCTGAGACCAACCCCTGCTGAACACACACACCGACGTTACCTTTAACCTCTCCTGTTTATAGCCAATCAGCATTCACCAATCACGCTGTGATAGAGAGGTCACAGAACTGCAGCCTCCATGATTGGCCTGTTTCTGACCAATCACAGGACACCGAGGCTCTGCCTGAAGTTTTCCCACCTGCTGTCTGTCCTGAATCTGATGAAACCTGTCAAAATCAAATACAAGAAATTTTACATTAAGAAAATTAAGTTTGTATTGCATTGTAATCATTATCATTACATTTACCCCTTCAATTCTCATTAATTCAGGGATTATAATGGGGTCAATATGGGAAAAAAATATAACTTATGCAATGTGCATAATTCTAAAATATAATTAATGCAGTGTGCATTTACATTTACAAATGCAAATAGTATTTGTTGTAATTTAATTTATGCTTGCTGATTTAAAAAAAAATGTTTTGCATTGCTGTAATTTATTTAAAAATTATCAAAAGTAAAATCAAACTCAAAAGTGAAACATCCAAATATATTAGAGTAATGAAAATACATGAATATGTCACAATGAAAAAAAGGGGCTTTATTTTCTTTAAGCAGAATATGATTTCTTTTTTTTAACTTTATCTTTATTTGCAGAAATATGAAAGATAACAGGAAAATTACTAATACACACACATATTTTTTTCTCTTCTGAAATATGATCTGCTGTGAGAGTCGTCCTGAGAAGTGATTCACTCTGAATTATTACTGTCACTCTTGGTCTTTTATATTGCATGTGTTTATTTATAGAACACATGAAGAGAGAGAGAGAGAGAGAGAGAGAGAGAGAGGGGCATCCAGAGCCTCACCCTCAGATAAGAACAGGCTAAAGTCCGACTGCCGAGCAAACAGTGAGTCGGTGGACGAGAGAACTGATAAGACCTGAACACACACACACACACTGTATATTCCATAACCCTACCCATCACCAATGTTGGGGGAAGCTACTTTTAAAAGTAACATGTTAAAAAGTTAGTTCACCCAAAAATGAAATTACTCACCCTCATGTCGTTTCACTCCTGTAAGACACAAATTAAGAACACAAATTAAGATATTTTTGATGAAATCCGATGGCTCAGTGAGGCCTGCATAGCCAGCAATGACATTTCCTCTCTCAAGATCCATTAATGTACTAAAAACATATTTAAATCAGTTCATGTGAGTACAGTGGTTCAATATTAATATTATAAAGCCACGAGAATATTTTTGGTGCGCCAAAAAAAAAACAAAATAACGACTTATTTAGTGATGGCCGATTTCAAAACACTGCTTCAGGAAGCTTCGGAGCGTTATGAATCAGTGTGTCAAATCACGGTTCGGAGCGCCAAAGACACGCGATCCGAATCAAGAATTGCTGCGCAAATGCGCCGGCGCGCTGCATAATTACTTTATTATAGCTTAAATATAAGCGCAATAGAAACTACGAGCAAAGATGGTCGTTCTGTTGTAAGTGAAGTCATGAAATTACCAAACATGTGATTAAAGCTGCTTCAAAGCTGTGCATGCATGTATTTGTTGGCATGGTTTCAAAGCTATTGTTATCCAGTTTGTTGGCCTTAAAACGTCTTAAAAATGCACATATGTACACTAAGGAAATCTAAATTTTCATGCCCCCTCCCTAGCAAACAACATTTTTTTACCTCAGTAATTATGAAACCCTGCGTACGGCCCAGATTATATTCTATCCAATGAAATCTGAGGTAAACATGCATTTCTCTCCGAATGTGCACACTTTTGGACTAGAAGTTTGTATGTGTATGCACTGTGATCAAAAATACATGGCACCAAACGCGAGTGAATGTAAAGGTTTGTGTCTCGTTATTCTATTAATAACATTTCTAAAAGAAATTAAGATTAGATTATTAAATCAGAAGATATTTTGTAAAAATGTTTCTGTAACAGCTGCCAAAAATAGTATATAGCTCCACTGTGGTTTTTAACAAATAAAAAAAAAAAAAAAAAAAAAAAAAATTATATATATATATATATATATATATATATATATTTTTTTTTTTTTTTTTTCTTGGAAAGGTGATTTTTCCATCTGCATAGAGTTCTGTATCTATCTGAGAGGGTTTTAGTGTGTTTGTGGGCAGTTGCCAGGGTGTTGCTATGTGATTGCTGATGTGTTCCGACTGGCATATACTGTGTTCTAGTAACACTCTGCTATATGGTTACCAGGGTGTTGCTAAGCAGGTACTTTTTCAGGCAAAAAGTGTAAGTCTTAAAGATCTCATATAAATCCCACCTTGTTACTCTATCGCCCCCTTGAGTCCTGGTGTTTGTTACCACTGCAAAGAAGAAGACGTTTCCGGTCATTTTTCCATGTTCTATAGACTAAGCTTCTCCTTAACCTGCTGTCTATCTAATACTGCTGGGTTTTATGACTGCTGGAAAACAGAGATGCGTCACATTATGAATGTCTTTGCTTTTCTGTTATTTTAAACAATGATGTTTTATTACGATCCGTTCGATCCAGAGCAGGTCTGTGGAAATGAAGAGTACGTTACACGTCTGAGGATTATTCTCTCCTTTAATTTCTGTGCATACGTTTGAGCGTCATTCTGGGGTTAGAGGTCATCTTTAAAGATTTTTGTGAGGTTGTGAAATTTGCTGAGGTGTCGTAAATACAGTAAAAAGTGTTACAAATTTTGGGGTCTGTGAGATTATCATTTTTATTTTTCAAGTCTCTTCTGCTCACCAAGGCTGCGTTTATTTGATCAAAAATACAGTAAAAATTGTGAAATATTTTTACAATTTAAATAAACTGTTTTCTATGTGAATATATAGTAAAGTGTAATTTATTCCTCTGAATTTTCAGCATCATTACTCCAGTCTTCAGTGTCACATGATCCTTCAGAAATCATTCTGATATGCTGATCGTTCTGCTTCATTCCATCACATGCATGTCATATGAGCCGTGATCATGCAAATGTGTTGTTAAACTTCAATGGAACGTTTAGAGGTTCTCCAGTGACATCAGACGTTATCTCGAATGCGTCTCTGCGTGTGTCCGACGGTGTTGGTTCTGGACGCTGGGCTCTTGGTTTGGTCCCATATGGTGATTCCCACAGGTCAGCTGGGCCCGACGCTATCAGGGTCCGTCTGCAACAATCCGCCCAGGAGCCCTGACGTCAGCCGGGCCTGATAAGGGGGTCCGGCGGAGCTGGAGGGGGTTTAGACTAACAGAGACAGTCTGGATAAGAGCTCAGACTGATAAGAGCCGAGACTGTGGAGCCCTATTGTTCCAGAGGATCCTCCAGAAGCCCGTCCTCTGCTGCGCGTTATTATGACATGTATGATTGTTGACGGTGTGTGTACGTGTGTGAGCAAACAGGAATATTTCCTCACTTATCAGCTGTATGACCTGCTGAATTGTTATTACTCATTGTGTGTGTGTCCAGTGTTATTTTAGCATTGTTAATTGTATTTTTTAATTAATATTTATATTTTCAGATTATTGATGTTTACTCTTGATATGTGTTTTTTTTTGCAAGAACAAGTGGTATATTTATATATTAAATTTTAAAGCATTTTTGTTTTTATTATTTAGATTAATTCACTTTTATTTTTTATTTTTTTATTCATTGGCTTATTTACCTATTTATGTTTTCATTCATTCTCAAAAAGCCTCTTTTTCAGCACACATTTACAGAAAAAGCTCAGTGGCAAAGCGAACAGTTTAAATGTTAAGTGTAAACTTTGTTGTGTATTTTAAGCATTTATTCTCCATGATCCATTGTAAGTGTAAATGCATTTTTAGTGCAATTCATTGTTAGGGATGAATCAAAATTTAATTTATTTTTTAAATACATTTTTTATTTTTTTTTTTATGCCTATTTGTTAACACTTTGTTAAAAGTGTAATTACAATTGACTTGCTGTTAAATTTTCTAATAATAATAATATTTAAACACACAAAAATACATTTTTATTTAAGTTTCCGTTCAGTCAGTTTTATTTTAGAAATATTGACTTGAAATATGTTTAATTTATAAATGTAATTTTTTATTTCCATTAATTTGTTGTTACTTTGATAACTAAAATGAAATGAGTTTACATTTTACTTTAGTTAACATACATATATTCATTAACGATAACAACACTGTCCATTAGAAAGAAAAATCTCTTTAATATCTCAATTCTTTCTCCTCATTGTAAAAAATGTTGTTGTTTCAACTTAAAAAATTAAGTGTTAATGCTGCCTTAATTTTAAGTTTAGTTAACTTAAAATGTGACAAGTGACTAAAGTTGACTAGACTTAAAATTTTAAGACAGCACTAACACTTACTTTTTTAAGTTGAAACAACAACATTTTTACAGTGCAGTGAGATTAACTAGCTATAAAATTTGTTTCATAATTGACAAATTTGCACATGGACGAATTTCAACTTTTCTGAACACCCCACAACATTAATGACATATTTAACTTCCAGAAAAACACATTTTCCCATCTCATGCATCAAATCCCTATTATTGTTGGTCATTATTTTAAGTTATGGACACTATGGGAGCTCTCTGAATATTATTATAAAATGTATTTGTGATAAAATCAACATTTTCCTATTAATCAGATGACCCTCACACTAATTCAGTCATTGCAAATATAAAAGTGACATAAAATCTCACACTTTTGCTACTAAAGCCTGAAATGGACACTTTTTGTGACAGAAAATCATCATTTCTGATCAAAGACTTCAGAATTTGAACTAAATCAGTTTTCTTATGATTGATCTGAACATTTCAGACAGAGTTCAACTAACTTTAAATCACTTCTTCATAAACTCGAAAAAAATTATAATGATTAAAATGTAGGTGTGACGGGGTTGAGATTTTTTGGCCACTGCTCTAAATCTAGTGAATAAATGGAGATCACATGACATGCGTGATATTAAGAAATCATGAATAATGTTGATCATTTTCACAAGTAATAGTTTTCTATCTTTAATTGATGTAACGAGTCGTTAAGCTTGACAAACACAATTTCACAACATCATTTAGTTATAATTATTAAAGAAGGTGCTAACTCGCCTGTGTCTGCTCACAATGATGTCACTTCCTATTAATGATGTCACATAAGTGTCAGTTGATTATGGTTTGTGTCACGGGGTCGAGGGGTTACTGAGGTACGGAACAAAATCATGTGATTTTAATGAAAAAACATCACCAGCAAAAAAGCACAGATGGATATTTATGGGAATGGCAAAATGAAGGACTTTTTCCTCATTTTATTATTCATATCCCAAGAACACTTTCATAGAAGGCCTCGAGGGACGTGACAAAATCAACTGAAAAAAACTAAATAATTTCTAATATGAAGATAAAATGTATGTCATGTTTTTAAACATTAT